>NC_049202.1:8172644-8220144 GCF_013347855.1 Anguilla anguilla | reverse complement strand
AATCCAAACACTGCCTGTTTGCAGACCAGTACGATAATGTGAGGTCCCATTTTAACATGTAATAACTGTAGGCTTTATAGTGTTATATAACAGCAGGCTTTGTAGTGGTATGTAACTTGTAGGCTTTATAGCATTATAGAACTGCAGGCTTTATAATGGTATTTAACTGTAGGTTTTATAATGCTACATAACTGCAGGCTTTATAATGGTATATAACTGTAGGTTTTATAATGCTACCTAACTGCAGGCTTTATGGTGGTGTGTAACTGTAGGCATTACTATGGTGTATAACTGTAGTCTTTATAATGTTATATATTGGGCTTGCGACTCCAGGGTTGCCAGTTTGATTCCCATGTGGGGACACTGCTGTTTAAGCTCAGGTGCTTCAGTGAAATGCGCAGTGTGCTGAAACATCGCTGCTCCTGAGTCATTATGCCTGAGAGCGTCTGCCAGTTGCCAGTAAAGTAATGCACGTTAAGCATCCGCTAAGTGAATGCAACCCTGATGGTAAATGGTGGGTTTCATAGCGGTATTGGGGGGGGGGGGGGAGGAGGTGAGAAAGCAGGGGACTGACTGTTCAACCACTTCTGGGGAAAACAGATTTTGAGGCGTCAAAAACTCACTTCGACGCGTTCGTATCTCTCGTTTGCGTGTGCCCCCCCCCCCCCAGGCGGTGCCCTACCCCCCGGCACGCCTGCCATTCCGCTCAGCCAGCTGCAACAGCACCCCCTGCAGGCTCAGACGCTCACTGCTGCCGTCACTGCTGCTCAAAACCAGCAGGTCTTCCGCTTCCCTGCCGGCCTTTCTCTCACAGGTCAGTGTCTGTCTGTCCGTCTGTCTGTCTGCACGTCTGTCCCAAACTTGGGGGGGTGGGGCAAGAGAGGGATGACAGGTAGGCCAGGGTCAGATTTACCTCTTGGTTTAGGTAGCCTGGGAAGGAGAAGTCCCAAAATAATACCTTAATGAATTATACCTTTAAGTTGTGAGGTCACAAATATGTGATTAGAATGTTGTTAACTGAACATTCTAATGCTGATGTAACCATCACTACTGGTAACTGAAAGCAATGGAGTTGCTAGAACACTAGCTTAGAATAAGTAAAAAATAAATAAATAAACCTACTCTTCGTGGGTTAAAGAGCAGCAAAGACCTCCCTGTTGACATTCTCACACCCATTTGAGTGTGCGAAGATGAAACTATATATTGTTGGATGGGCTCGAATGCTTACATTACGCATGATATTTCCTTACTGACGGATAATTAACGTTAATAAATACGTCTTGGATTGTGTTTTCTTGAGTGATTGCCCAAGTAGATGCATGCTCTCGAGCATGTCCTGGCGGCCCTTATGATACCTGGCTTTCAAATAAAAAACTGACACCGATATTTTGTATTTCTCATTAATGGAAGAATGAAAAGAGTTGAAATTTGATAGAAAGCTTCAAAATCAGATATAATTAATATTAGGTTATTGCTTTGCTGTTATTGGTCTTTTTTTCTTCAGTGTTAAAGAAAACTGCTTCTCTGCAATCTATTAATTTCTACTTCTAGCTACTTTCTACCCCTCCCTCCCTGTCATTGTTGTTTTGGTTTTTGTTTTGTTTAACTGGCTAGCTAATGCTTGGTGACAGAAGCTGTCCAGGTAGGTCACACAAGGCCAATTCTATCAATTTTCACAGTTAATATTTCAAAGGTGGCTTGCTTGCTTTGCTTTAGCGAAGCTAACTTGCTAACTGTGAGTTCTCATACAAGAATGCTTCCGTTGTTTTTTAAAGTTTTGCGTCAATATAATTTAACCCCAGAGTAACAGCATTGCCTGCGGATTACACGAGTTCCTGGTGCGTTTGTTTTTTTGGGGTTTTTTTTTCCCGCAAGACCGGCTCCCTTTGGTTTCCCGAGCCCGTCGGTGAAGTTAGCCGCGGCTAACGGCGGCCGCGGATGCGGAGCGGGGGGGGAACTTGGCTTCCTGTCAGGAACGTAGCCGCACGCTCGCGCGAGCTAATGATTCAGCGGTGTCACCTGGGCGGCGTGCTGGCGTTCCTAGGCTGTGTTTTTCTGGCATGTGGAGAAGGAATTTGTGTATACAGCCATAAGTCGTAAATCAAATCTTTTTTAACCGTTCTCTTTCATGTAATGCTAATGGTGCCGTTCAAGGGCAGCTGAGGTGGACTGTTTGTTTCGCAGTGATTGTGATAGAATGAGTAAGTAACGTTTTGTTAAAATCACTCCTCCTCTCTCCCTTTCTCCCTCTTTCTCTCTATTTCTTCTCCCTCTCCATCGCTCCCCCCTGCTGCCTCTCTATCCCTGGCTCTCTCACTCTCTGTCTCTCCTTCCCTGTCCCTCTCTCCCCTCTCTCTTCTTCCCCCCTCTCTGTTTCTGTCTCTGAAACTGTCTCTTTCCTCACCCCTCTCTCTCTCTGCCCCCCCTTCTCTCTCTTCCCCCCTCCTCTCTCTCTCTCTGGCTTTCACTCTCTCTCCCCCCCTCTGTCCCTGCCCCCCCTCGCTTTCTTTCCTCTCCCCCCCTCTATCTCTCTCTGTCTTTCTCTCTTTTCTGCGCCCATTCTGTCCCTGCCCCCCCCTCTCTTTCTGTCCCCCCCTCTCTCTCTCAGGTGGAGGTATGGCCCAGCAGCTCCAGGCTATCCAGGTCCACCCCACCACCCAGCAGAGCTCTGTCAGCACCAGTGACAGCAGCCCAGAGATCTCCCAGCCCTCCAGCAGCTCCACAGGTGACTGCCTCTCTGCTCCCATTGGCTGGGATGCCTTTTAGGGGCGGGGTTTCACTGAGGGTACAGCTTTACCCCTTCCTTCATTGGATGAGTTGCCTTTTAGGGGCAGGGTTTCAATGAGGGCACAGCTTCACCCCTTCCTTCATTGGATGAGTTGCCTTTTAGGGGCGGGGTTTCACTGAGGGCACAGCTTCACCCCTTCCTTCATTGGATGAGTTGCCTTTTAGGGGCGGGGTTTCACTGAGGGCACAGCTTCACCCCTTCCTTCATTGGATGGGATGTCTTTTAGGGGCGGGATTTCACTGAGGGCACAGCTTCACCCCTTCCTTCATTGGATGAGTTGCCTTTTAGGGGCGGGGTTTCACTGAGGGCATTGCTTCACCGCTTATTCCTTTGGTAGGTAGACACTTTAGGAACACACACACAAACACACGCACATACAGAAACAAACACGCATATGCACACACACACACACACACACACACACACACACGGCTCCTCCTCTGCACCTGACTAAATCCACAGTCTCTCCCCCACAGGGATGACGGCACAGCCTGTGCGATCTCCCTCGCTCCACGCGTTCACAGACACCCTTTCACTACACATCCGTGAATCATCTTCAGTTCTTCCATCTTTTCGTGTAGGCCCACCATTCCGAGGCGTTTCGAGAAGCTGTTTGAAATCTGTTCCTGAACGCCGTTTGAAATCTGTTCCTGAGCTGAGATACTCATTACTAATTTCCAAAAAAACATTTACTTGCACTTAAATAGATCGTTTATGTTTTCCAGACTGCCTGCTATTACAGATTTAAGTGGTTGTAGAGCTTTGTGGAAGTGAGGTTTTGGTGTTTGTGTTCTAACAAAGTCACTCTGTTTTAAGAGTGCCCGCCATATGCCAGTCATGTCATGTAGTAGAGTTTAATGCAGATATGAACATTTTGAATCCCTGGTAGCATGGAACTGCTGAATGCCTAATTGTAAGTAAGAGCTTCAGATAGGCTGCCATAGCTGCAAAGCACTTCTTAGAGAAATTACACACGGCCAGTGAATTCCCCTGAAGTTGTTTCCAAGGTTTTTTGGGCCCACCACCAAATTTACGGGCAGATAAATTAACGGTGATTCAGCCCTTGTCAAAATATAGCTTGACATATGTTCCAAACATGACGTTAATTTGTTTAAAAATGTAACGTGGTGTCTGTAACCGCAGCGTGCGCACAGTTTAGCTTCAGCTGATCAGGCGTGCAGCAGCAGGGTTTAATTTGACCGGCCAGTGTGGAAGCTGCCTGCCTGCTTTCTTCCACAGTGACTGTAGCGCCATCTAGAGTTCAGAGGAACACACAGTCAGTCAGTCCCCTGGAATAAAAGCCGTTCACTTAAAATCCCATTGAAAGGGGAGCGTGTTGTTCTAGATCTCAGCAGATCCAGTGAGGTTGGAGACATGCCCCTCTACCAGAGAGACAGGGAGACAGCCCCCTCTCTCCAGCAGGTGTTACTCAGCTGTTTGGTTGTAAATACCTGGAGAGACCCCCAGGGAGCTCACACCAGGGCATATGGGTCAAACAACAACAACAACAAAAATAAAACTGTTTGATTATCAGTAAACAGCAAAAAAATCAGTATTTCGAACAAGATGGGTGACGGTTTTCAGAGAATGGCCGTCAGCTTTGGGGGGAAAAATGAGCAACGATAAAAGACGAAGAGAGAAGTGACACAAGTTTTGAAATGATTGTGGGCTTGTTATTGTGTGCTACACTGTGGTCGGTAACTGCATTAAGTCACTCCTACTCGCCTCCCGCGTGCTGTTTTGGGTCAGCAGGAAGCGCTGCACAGTTTGCCTCGTCATACCAGAATGACTGAGACCACCGCCGAAACGCATCACACTTCAAAGCTTCAGCGTAATAGCAGGAGTCACCACGTGTGTGTGTTTTCTTTTGTGTTGAGGTGAGGACTGGTGATCAGCAGCTTTAATTGATCAGTGAAAGGCTGTGTGGCTTTTCACAGGGGCTCTTCAGCTACTTCTTCCTGGGGGGCAGAAACTTAAAAAAAATTTTTTTATCCTAAAACAAGTGTTTGAATATGAGGCTTTGTGCTCAGGAGATGCTTTCTTGAAATATGCAAATCTTTTGCTTATTCTGTCACTAGAGGGAAGTTGCAGTTGCAGTGCGTTGCAATTTTTAATATGACTGAATGTTTAAAATTAATTTTCTTATCAAAGGGCCAAGCGTTTGCCTATTCAATTACATTTTACTTTATGTGTGTAGTGACTTTTGCAGGGACTGTCACAAAGACACTTCGCAGGAATTTGTGAAAACAAGAAAACTGGGAAGGACGGGACCTGAACTCCCAAGAAGGGGTGTAAAAAAATCCTTGGCGAGTGGGGAAAAAAAAACAAACACGGGTTGGGGGTCCACATTTGGCCCCTGGGTCCCCAATTTATTGGCCCTTCTTCTTGATTGGCCCATGACTCTAACAGACACTCTCTCTGCTAGTGGATCTGGTAGATCTCCCGTACGTTTACATTACAGCAGCGTTGCCATGGAGACGCGGTTCTCTGAGCAGGAGAGAAAGTCCCCTTTGCTCACATGGGCCTCCCCAGGCCCTTGTCGGGGCTGGGGGCCACTTCCTCAGACACCTAAGCACTTTGTTCTTGCCATCTGTTCAAACCAAAACGGGAACAGCAACCTGCTACTTCCTGTCCCGCCTGCATGGGGTGGGTGGGGGGAGGGAGTTCTTTGAAATAAGGAACCGCCCCCACAAAACCCCCCTCTCCCTCCCCCATGCAGGGACTGGACCAATGACTTGGCCTCCTAGATAAAGCCCTATGATAGATCAAAAGCCAATGTAGAAAAGTAGTTTATAACTGTATATAGTTAAAAGATTGAATTAACAGAAAAACTATGTAATGGAAGATGTTTAAGAACCAGTCGCTCAAATTGAATGATTTCAGGAGCCTTTATTGCGGTGAACAGAGCAGGAAGTTATATAAGCATTTATCAGGAAGTCCTTCATCTGACAGGAAGTTGCGAGGGCTGATGGGGTGGGGTCAGTGTTTTTGTTTAAACTCACTCAGGCACAAGTCCTCCCCTGGCCTGTACTGGGACCCTTCTGGATGTTACCCCTCTAAAGGAGACTTTGTCTGTCGATGGTGGTCTGTAGAATCTCTAGTTACTTATAGAAACTCTGAGTTGGATTAAAGGGGTACAGATCTTTTATCTCAAGCCTTTTAGCTTCGGTATGTGGATAAGAGCGTCTGCAAATACATGTACATGTGACCCCCCACTAGTCTGATCAGGATTGTGATTGGTCCCTGCATCTCTCTCTCTGATCAGGAGTGTTGATTGGTTGCCGTGTCTCTCTCCTCTCTGTAATCAGTGGCGTGATTGGTTGCTGTGTAGCTCTCCTCTCTGTGATCAGGATTGTGATTGGTTGCTGTGTCTCTCTCCCCTCTCTGAATGCAGTGAGTGTTCCCGCCACCATCGTCACCTCCTCGGTGCCTACCTCCATGGCGGGTCACATGATGTACCCCAGCCCGCACGCCGTAATGTACGCCTCCGCGCCCACGCTGTCGGACGGCAGCCTGGCCGTGCTCAACGCCTTCTCCCAAGGGCCCTCCCACCAGCAGGGCCAGGACACGGGTGAGCCAATCACTGAGGGGCCTCTAACACCACCGGCCAATGGGAGAAGGGCATTTACAGTGAGAGGGAGCTTACTGTCAGAAAAAGTGGAAGTCCTTTAAAATACATTTCTGCACATTCCTCTCTATAGTCTAGCAGTGTGTTTGCATATATTTTTGATATATGTTTGTTTATATTTTCAGTTTGCATTGAGTGATAGGCAGTAATATTTCTGAAAACAGGAAGAAAACATTTCTGTATTTTTGAGTCAGATAATTTTGTAATCGCTGTTTAGAACCAGCCTTGTGCATTTGACAGTTATTCTCCACCACAGGACAAGAAGTTGAGTCAGGTCTGTTAGATTGGTGTTCTGCATTCTGATTGGTTCTGGAAATTTTAGAATTTCAGTTTGAGCTACAGTTATGTTATAGGTCATTGGTTGTGGTGACTTGAATCGCTGCTTCCAGTTGGTGCCCCTTCTACACAAGAGCAGGATTTGTCAGAAATAACTGTCCAATGGTGTATCAGCTAGGCACGTCCCTGAACGTTGGCCAGGCTTTTCTCACAGGTAGCAGCTTGATCAGGCTCATAGTTAGGGTAAGCTTATGAGCTCAACCGGTCGGGTTGGTGGTGGCGTGAAGTCACGAGCCTGACAAATACTACTTGGCGGTAACCCTGACCAATCAGAATGCAGTGAATGTGTAATGCTGCTGGCCCATTGACTTAGGGCTGTCTGGAGGGCGGCAGTGTAGCACAGTGGGTTTAGGAACTGGGTTTGTAACCGAAAGGTCATAGGTTCGATACCTGGTTAGGACGCTTCCGTTGTACCCTTGAGCAAGGTACTTAACCTGAAGTGCCTCAGTATATATCCAGCTGTATAAATGGATACAATGGATGTAAAATGATATGTGAAAAGTTGTGTAAGTCGCTCTGGATAAGAGCGTCTGCTAAATGCCTGTAATGTAATGTAATGTAATGTAATGTGATGTAATGTAATGCTCCCCCCCCCCCCCTTCCAGGTGCAGTGCCTCAGGTGTTCCTGGCCGCTGGCCCCCCAGGGACGGTGCAGATCCCGGTGTCTGCAGTGCAGTTGCATTCTGTAAGCAAACCCCCCCCCCCCCCCCCCCCCCCCCCCACCTTTCAGACTGAACTTTAGGCCTTCGCCTCCGACCTGTGGGCCCACTGCAGCAGCCCTGGGAAAATTAAGATCGTTTCCCCTTCTTTTTCCAAAAAAACTAATCTTAGTAGGATTTGTAGCAGGGTTGCCGGTAAATTCCATTTCAGTTACGGAAGTTAGTTTAAATAATTCCCGGGCTTAAAAAAGATTAGATTATTGAACTTGCACTTCCCTCATGGATGGGGATTGGTCAACACTAATGCTCTCTTACCTTCACCTATGGTGATTGGTCAGCACTAAAGTACTCTGTTTCCCTCGTGGATGGTGATTGGTCAGCACTAAAGTACTCTGCTTCCCTCGCAGATGGTGATTGGCCAGCAGTCCGGCGGCAGCAGCAGTAACCTGACGGAGCTGCAGGTGGTCAACCTCGACGCTCCGCACAACGCCAAGAACGAGTGAAGGACGGACGGACGGACGGACGGACGGACGCGCCCACGTGCACAGGCGGTCGCCAGGGAAACGCAGACACCACGCAGAGAGCCGACTGCCACCACTATTTATTGATGCCTTCTCATGGGTTTTATATGTCCCAGAACACAGAAAGAACGATGGAAGTGACGGAAAGAGATGAGGGCGTCTCCTCTCTACGCTCTTTGGATCAGAACTTGTGCGGCTGAGAACCTTTTGTTCCTGTTTCGGTTTTTGTCGAATTCCCCCCCCCCCCCCCCCCCCCAGTTTTAATAGCAACTTTGCTTGCAATATGCATACACTGCAGGTGGCCTGGATCCATAATTCTGCCAAAGAGACGTGCGTGTGCGTGAGTGTGTACGCGTGTGAGCGTGTGTGCTTGCGCGTGCGTGTGTGTGCGAGCGTGTGTACGCGTGAACGTGTGTGTGTGTGTGAGCGTGTGTGGGTGCGCACGTGTTAATGCGGTTTGATAGAGGACGGATGGGAAACAAGATGTGGAAATATGTATATATTTTTTTTTCTTTTTCTATTGATATATTCATATTTTAAGCCTGTTTGTGCAACTGTATGTGAGGTTTTTTTTTTTTTTTTAAAAGCCTTTGTTTTGTACGCGTGTAAGTGAGCACAGAAATGGATAATATAGGCATTATGTATACAAAGCGATGTTAAAACACTCGTGTGAGGTGTTCGTGTGTGTTCATTAGTGTGGAGTAGGAATCCGGAAGGTTCTCCTCGGATGAGAAGCCCAAGTTCTCATGGAATATCGTGCCAAAATACTGCTCGTCAGGAACACAGCCTGGGGTGGGGGGGGGGTGGAATTTGGTTGAGGTGCGGTTAGCGCGCCGAGGGAACCCGGTCTCCTCCTCTCCCTCGTCTTCATCATCACGGCCTCTCCCTGCACTGCCTGGCCTTCACGCCTCTGGCCTCCACGAGCACCGGCGTCCTGCACACGCTGCCCTTTGACCCCCTGTGAGCTGGGACGTGTTTGAGTTCTTTCAGGACTCCTGGCTCGGCGAAGGCCCCGTTCTCCAGCCTGTCGGAAGCACCCCCAGCAGTAATGTGCCTGTGTGTACAGTATGAGCCTGTGTGCATGTACATGTATGTATGTACGATATGTTAGCGGGCAGAATGTATGAGTGCTTTGTGACTTTTGAAATGTGTACGGAGGCCAGCTTGCCACTAGTTCAGCTCCAATTCAGTGCCCTTTCACCTGCTACAATGCCCGTCAGGTGACTGAACCTTTAGGGTCATGTGACCTGAACAGAAAGGAAACAAACTCCATCCTCTCTCTCTCCCTCCGTCTCTCCCTCTCCCTCCATTAAATTTAGGCGTTCAGCATTCTCTCTCCCTCTATTCTGCCATTCTTCTGAAAAAGGGGCTTGACTGTTGAGTATAGCTTGCCTTTTTGTGGATAGATTATTTTTCTATATGTAGTTTAAATTTGTCCACATCAGAGACGACAGAGTAGGCAAAAGCCCAGGTTATTAACCCACAAACTTACAGAAAACTGTAAGCTCATGTATTTTTTTTTGACATTTTGTCAAAGATTTTATTTTTTAATTATCTTTTTTATTTTTTTTTATTTTTACAAAACACATTTCTGAATTTCTTGCGCATCCTTGTTTGATGATGAATGACAGTCGCGTGGCGGTGGAGTCGTGGGAGAAACGAGGTCAGGGTCACGGCCTCTCGGTCAACCTGACCACTGAAAGTACACTGAAAGTGTGTGGCGGTTTTCTCGCCTCGGGAGGGTTCTCGCCCCGTCCCTCTGGTGTTCTGGCGGTTGTGGGGTCCGCGCGCTAGAGCCGCTGCCTCCGCCTGGTTCCGTCTACCTCTCTCGCCCTCGTTGCCGAGGCGACCTGTAAACCGTTGCGCTACGGGAGTCCGCCGCGCCCAATGGCGTGCGAGAGGCGGGGCTTGCGGTCGGAGGGAACCGGGTTCGAGGCGCAACACCACGCCCGTGGATCCGTGTGCGCTTTTCTTCAGGAGCAGGAAGACTGGTGGGGAAAAAGAAAGTGAACATTTTTGGTTCTGTGTTTTTTTTTTTTTTTGCCTTTTTGGGCAGTTTTGTCTGCATATCATAAGATTTTTCTTTTTTTTGCATCGCCCTTCACTTTGTTTGATTTTCTAGTCACATGTCGTTGGTTTTCTTTTGTGTGCCTACTGCTCTGTCATAAAAAAAAAGAGTATGACTTGGGTTTTGATAAATGAAATGGTTCAACAGGGATTTTGTAGATGTGCATTTTTCTTGGATTATCGACTCCATATACGGTTTATATTTAAGTAGTACATTTTCTGCCTTAAAACTATCATATCGTGATAGCAGGGAAACAAGGTTTTTGTGAAGTGTAAAGATCAGTCCAGTGCTTTTTCTAAGGTTCACTCATTTCATTGCATTTCGAGTGGCACTTCACTGTGTGTTTTTGTATGGTGCATTTTGACGATCAAACAGAATGGCATAAACGGGGTACACGGTGCTATCTGAATAAGGTAGTGGGAGGTTGCAGGTTTTTGTTTTAGACCAGTGCTAAAACATCAGACTCTGCTTATATCAAGGTCTTGATTTTTCAATCGGGTGTCTCGGTGCTGGGCTAAAACAAAAACCTGCAGCCCACAGTGGTCCGTTCCGGGTCGGATTGGAAACCCCCTGGGTTTAGAAGCCTGAAAGACAGGGGCGGGAGAACCGTGTTCCAGGGGGGCTGGAGGTCCGTTTCTGGATTTTACGCCGACCTTTTGGCTGTCAGTCGTCGAATTAACCTGATCATTTGTGAGCTTACGTTTCACCCACACTTATGTTTTCTCTCGTGAGTGATGGATAAAGACTGTTCTGGAATGTAATTGCCACAGTCTAATCTGTAGGTGAACCAGTGTTTTTGTCTACAGCCAATTAGTTAATTAAGCCAGGCTAATAGGTGGAAATAAAAGTAGAAAAAAATACAGCCCCCTCTAAACGGGATTCCCTGTCCTTGCCGTGAAGGCTGGTGTTTAACACTAAGGTTTTTTTTTTTTGTAGTGTGTTATTTTAACGGACCACAGAGAAGCAGTCCTGCCCTTGACCCCCCCGACCCTTCCCCCGAACCTCACACAGGGTGCATTCCCGACCACTCTCTGACCGCCCCCCCCCCCCCCCCCCCCCCCCCCCCCCCCCCCCCCCCCCCCCTCTTGACAGAGCCATCCCCCCAGTACTGTCCAAAACCTGGGTCAATATGTGTATGCATGCTTGTGTAACATGAAATACTTTAATCCTGTAGAATGAAGGTAAAATTAGGGACAAAAACACTTCAAGCACATCACTGGAAACTTCCAAACACAACAGGAACCACAATCTCCAGTTATATGAATGAACGCACTTGTTCTCGATATTCATAAAGTAATAAGATAGTCTGTAGAAATGTAAGTGCTGCTTGGAAGGTTAAAGTATTTTAAACAATCATTTGACCCAATCATTCAGTCTGTACTGAACAAAGGTCAGTACTGGGAGCAGAAGCACTGGATGAGGTCAGTGTCCCTCTGTCCCTCTACCTCATTGGCCGATGGCAAAATGAGGTCATAAAGGTGGCATGTGATTCTCGACAGGCAGATGGCGCTGTTTCCCTTCTGCTGTTCAATGCCTCTTGTGTTCCCAATTCAGGCTCTGTACCGGAGAGAGAACCTGCATGAACTTTGTGTACAAACATCTGTAGATAGTTTTGTATTCTGAAAATGCAGACACAAGAAAAGCCATGAAATATAAATGGTAAAAAAAAAAAAATATATATTTTTATAGATGTTTGAATCAGTGTTTATGTTTCCAGTCTGGGGGAAGGGCTGGGGGTTGGAGAGGAGTAGAATCAATTGTCTTTTTCTGGGTGTTCATCTTTTCTTCCCTCCCAACTGTTTATTTTGAGTGGATATGGGTAACAGTCACTTTAAATTGTCTTATCCAATCCTCCCCACATTGGCCAAGGAAGCTGGTTTAGACTGCTACGTTGCTAAGCGTGTATTTCCCTTTCAAATACTATTTTTTAAGCTGGTTTGTCCTCACAGATGAACTTGAGGAATGCTGTACACTATGTGTAAAGCAAATTTATCTTTTAATATTGCATAAGATATTTCCCAATTTTGAAGAACTGACTGAGAATAAATGGCAGAATTTTTTGGCAAGGCATAGGAGTTACTCCAACATTAAACCTTGACAATTTGGTGGAAATTCTTTTTTTTTTTTTTAACTAAAGAGGATATTTGATGCCGGATGTTTTGTTATAATGTATGTGGCAAGATCAGCAATGGATATTGTTTTACTTCAGTTTTTGACTTCCAGAGTTTGTCTGAGGAGTTCATGTATGTAACACAACTCTGTACAGAGCTTTCTTTTGTAATAAAAAGAAGGACAAATAAATACCTTCAATAAATGTATGATTTGTGAAGTTTGTCTGCGAGCAATTTTCTCCTACTTCCCATATGTATAATGGTCAGAATTCAGTCCAAATTTGTCCTTGACTTTTATTCACAATTGAATGCACGCAATTACACTTTGTAGCAAAAGCAGTCAAGCAATTTTATTGATGGCTGATCTCAAACTGTGTTTGCAAAGATGCAAATGCAGATTTGCATGAAATTATACATCTAATTAAAGGACAAATGTAGACTGAATCCAGGCTTATTTCTGTCTTTGTATGCACATGTAAGTTTAATTGCTATATGGACGCACAATTTTGTGAAATAATTGGCACACAACAGGTCAAAATATTTTCCAGTGCATAAATGGAGGGTTTGGCGAGGTGGAACCTGCCTAACCACCCAAAATCAGTGACCCACGCTTTTACTTCCACCCTTCCGCTGAACAAAACACTAATATTTGTTCCAGTCACCTTGAAGATGCATTTTATGTGTGTACATGGGCCACTATTTAACTGGGGCAGTGCAATGGGTAGGACTGTCGCCTCACAGCAAGAAGGTTGTGCGTTCGAATCTTGACCTGGGGCCTTTCTGTATGGACTTAACATGTTCTCGGCTTGGATCTCCTCCGGGTACTCTGGTTTGCTCCCACAGTCCAAAGACATGCAGGTAAGCTAATTGGAGACTCTAAATTGCCCATAGGTATGAGTGTGTGGGTGAATGGTGTGTGTGCCCTGCGACAGATTGGCAGCTTGTCCAGGGAGTGCTCCTGCCTCTCACCCATTGCACGCTTGGATAGGCTCCAGCACCCCCCTGCGACCCTACTCAGGAAAAGCAGGTATAGATGATAGATGATGGATGGATGGACTATTTAACTGAAAAAAAGTTAAAATATATGAGGCTATAGGTTTTTGCCATCCATTAATGATGACTGACACCTGTAATAAGCCTTTCCCTAGCTCCTAAACTAAACCAATGTAATCAATCTTATCCTTACCTAGTTCCTAACCTTAACCCAACCCTAGCACAAACAGAAACCCTAATTCCAACCATAATAGTCTTATGTCCAAGTGAAAACTGCAAAATGTAATTTTTTGATGCAAATGGATAGGAAATCATCTTTGGAGAGAAATTTGTAAAGAAAAATGGACTTCACTGGAAAAAACAGCAAAATATAAAAGACTGTAGTCTTATGTTTAAAAAGAGAAAAAATGCTAAATTCAAAAAAGGATTATTTTTGTTTTAGATGGATAGGAAGTCATGTTTGTCTAACAGCCATAGAGAAATACAGAATAATAAATGTCTATGAAGAAATTTACAATGAAAATGGGCTTCAATGGAAAAAACAACAAATTATAAAAGACTATAGTCTTATGTCCAAAAAGAGAAAAAATGCTAAATTAAAAAAAGGATTATTTTTGTTTTAGATGGATAGGAAGTCATGTTTGTGAAACAGCAATAGAGAAATAAACAAAAATAAATCTAAATTATGAAATTTACAATGAAAATTGGCTTCAGTGGAAAAAACTGCAAAATATAAAAGACTATAGTCTTATGTCCAAAAAGTGAAAAAAATGCTACATTTAAAAAATTATTACTTTTTGTTTTAGATGGATATGAAGTCATGTTTGTCTAACAGCCATAGAGAAATACAGAATAATAAATGTCTATGAAGAAATTTACAATGAAAATGGGCTTCAATGGAAAAAACAACAAATTATAAAAGACTATAGTCTTATGTCCAAAAAGAGAAAAAATGCTAAATTAAAAAAAGGATTATTTTTGTTTTAGATGGATAGGAAGTCATGTTTGTGAAACAGCAATAGAGAAATAAACAAAAATAAATCTAAATTATGAAATTTACAATGAAAATTGGCTTCAGTGGAAAAAACTGCAAAATATAAAAGACTATAGTCTTATGTCCAAAAAGTGAATGCTAAATTCAAAAATACTTATTTTTGTTTTAGATGGATAGGAAGTCATGTTTGTGTAACAGCAATTATGAAATTTACAATGAAAAAGTTGAAGGATACCAAAAGTGGTCATCTAAAACCAACACAATAAATTAAGGGCTTACTGTACACACAACAGCACTGGCAGTTGAGCATTTGAGGCTGTGAGTGCTTGGACCCCTTAATTGCTGCTTGCAGCCATCCTTGTAGTTGATCTTGTTGTAGTTGTTATAAGTTTAGAGAAAGATGGAGAGAGAGAGAGAATGGTTAGAGAAGAATCAATAAACAACTTGTAAAGAAGGTTAAAAATATTTTAATAAACACAGCATGGAAAGAAACAAAACAAAAAAAAAAACAATATAAAATTACAATACATATTTACATCCATCATAAAACATGCAGGGATTAAACCATGTTTTTTTCTATAGTGGTATATTTAAAAATACTGTCGTTCGTTTTAAAACAAGGTTTGTGCAAAGATGCCTGCCATCTAGGTTATTAAAAAGCACACAAGCCCAAAAAATGTGAAATATAATTACTACGTAATCCCACTTCATTGAAATGTTGCTCTTTTTTTGCCAAAGTGTCTCCTCCTGCTATCCATAAAAGTGTAGCGCTTTACACAGCAGGATCTGAACTGTGGATGAGTGACCGAAGCTGTTCATTTCAACTGGACACAGAGCCAGTCTTGAAGCTGACAGTAAGATTGAAACTATCTGAAACGGGACACAGAACCAGTCCTGAAGCACACGGTCGGACCGAAGCTGTCTGAAACTGCACACAGAAGCTCCCGGAACTCAGATATGATGTACAAAAAAGAGCAAGGTTAACACATAGGCTGCAGTCGTCATAGTAACATTCCTATATGAAGATGCACGATAATTCAACAGAAAGTTAAAATCATCAAAAAAACAAAAAATAAAAAATAATAAAATACACCACAGTTGCCACAGTTCTTCTGCGTATTCACACCAAACAAGAGACCTTGAGTAACCCTCTCAGAAATGGCTAAGGTGTTAAGTACTCAACCGCGTTAAGCACTTCATACCTGTAGATCACATGACTTTACCTCTGCATATCAGTGATGCAGCTGGTAGATTTCATGCGCTGTCTGTCACTCTGAAAAGAGGAAGGGTCTGTTTGCAACAACAGTCAGAGAATACTATCCCCTTTCAAAATGTCAAGAAATGTTATTCATGGAGGGGGGGGGGTTCTTTTAAGTTCAGTACGCTCAAAAATGCGCGATAGTACTGAGAAAGTGCACACTACTTAGAATCATCAGGCTTTCCGACCTTAAAGTGGTAAAGTGACAGTCACCTCATGGTTAAAAAAACAACATCCAATGTAAAATAGCACCTACAGTTAAAAAATTAAACCGCACTTTTAATACTTATATTAAAACATGACACAGCCTTTGGCCCAAAAAAAACAAAGCAAAAACAGAGAAAAAACATGAATAATGAAAAAATAACCTGACGTTAGGTGAATTCAGGTCATTTAATGACAGTTAGGAGGAGATTTTGTTTTTGGATTCTTTTTTCTTTATGTTTTAGACAGGCCAACATAGCAAACCTTTCTTTTTTTGTTGTTGTTGTGATTAGTGTCTATCTGTTGACAGGAAAGGGAATGGAGTTTATTGTGCTTCTTAGAGTTCATGACTTAGGGGTGAAAGAATGTATTTCACTGATGAATGTGCCCAGATTTTTTGAATGCACCCCAAAAGGGACATAAATTTACATAAATTTCAGCATCTCTACCAAGAGCGAAATTCAAAGAAGTCCTTATCACAGGTCAGTGGTTCAGTAAAAGTTTTTACACCAAAAGTTCTCACCAGTAACATCATTCTGAGGGCACTGCAAACACTCACACACACACACACACACACACACACACACACACACACTCACACACACACACACACACACATCGTCACTTGGCTGATGCATCAAAATGATAGAAACCATAGAAATCAGAGCCGCTTTGTAAGACGCGGCCATTTTCTGCTGAATTTCGTCCATTTTACCTCTTATTTTTCTGTTTAATAAAACCCCCACACTAAATAAATCATTGCAGTCACCAGAGTTTCTTGTAGATCATCTGTACTGTCTCCAGCAAGAGGCTGCCTCTGTGCTCAGAAAGACATCGTCTACCAGGAAATAAAAAAACAAAACAATGGCAAAACTGAGTCCTCCAGTTAAACGGCACCTAGGGTACTTTGTGAAGATCGCGAAACCCAGGGAAAGCGGCTGATTGGTCAATTTGGACCACGTATTTCATGCTCAACTTTGTAAGCACGAGCAGCTTTAATTTTTTATTTTTTATGACTACACGCAGGTTGTAAATGCTACAACAAAATACTGTGAGATAATCCTTTTTTTCCCAAAAAATGGAAAAAGGAAAATCTCTAAATATATATCTCCTACTCCAGTTAGCAGGGTGCTTTTTAAATAGGGTATTTTGTATTGTTGAACAGCCTAGGTGCCCTTAATGAAGTGAAAGCGTATGACTGTAAAGCACGAATGAGTGACACTGACTACACGCCCCTCACACAGCAAAACAAACACGTCAGTCATTCACCATATAACGTCAACGTACAATATAACGTAATCTATTATAGATTTATTACATATTAAGTAATTACAGATTACTTCTTTTTTTTTTTTCTTAAAGGGTCTGTTTACAAAAAACCCAGTGAAAATTATCCTTAAAATTACCCTATAAATTGTACAGATCTGAGAAACCACACCGGAGAAAAACACTCAAAATAAACTCCAGTAAAAATGGGGTACTGGAAAATGGGGGACTTGGATCCACTAAGTCAGCTGACCGCAGACCTGGGTCAAGTAAATTATTTGAACCCATGTTTTAACCCCGCAGATGCCAGTGAAACTCCTGAAGATTAGATCCTGCATCATTAGAACCTTTCTTTCATTAGATCATTTTGGCTAGTACAATGTTCGCCGGAACATTCTCAGGGTATTGGCAAGGTGTGCTTTCAAATTTTTACTGGCGTCTAAAGAGTTAATACAGAAGGTCATAAAAGTCCACGCAATATTTCTCTTTCTGGTGCAGTTATCTTTATATCATGACTTACTTCTTTTGAGAAAATGGGCCTAACCAAAAAAAGAAATAATTGCATGGCCTTCCACAAGTTAAAATATTTTGAAGATTTATGTTACCTCCCGGGTCTGGTCTTTAGCTCTGAGGGCCATGCTGATGAAAGAGCTGAACTACTTGTTCAGTTTCAGTTCAGTTTCGCCAGTTTGTCACCTCAAAACCACTGGCAGCCGGCCTCTGGCACTGTAACCTTAACCCCACGACCGAACCCCTTCCGGGTCAACGCGGGGTCACTGAGTGGCCTGCGCTCAAACGCAGCGTCTGACACTGAGACTCCAACGGCTCTAATGCCAGGGCTCTGCCATGTTCTGTTGGCTCTGTAGCAAGGCTGCACTGTAAAAAAAAGTCTGTCTTAACAAGCGTTTTAGTTGTGTAATGAGACTTAATTTTTTTTTCTCTCAAGTAGAAAATATTAGCTTGCTTGAAGGTACTGCTTGCTTAAGTGAAATTCTTACCCCTTGGCAATGACTCATCTTGAAATGACTCAAACCTCTCACCTGAAACTGAAAATAGTTATGTCTTACTTAGCAAATAAGTAATAGAAATAAGATTTTAAGTATAAATGTAAGGATAAAATACTTGATTGACTTATTTTTTAGTTTTTTTGCAGTGTGTACCAGACCTGGTGAAACAGGCACTGGAAACTCTTCAGCCAATCAGTGACAAACACAAAGCTAGAATAGCTGCAGAGACAGCTGGCTGCTAACCTATTAGCTAATTAGTGCACACTACTCCCCTTTGCTATCAGCTTCTGCCCAACGAGCGCACACAACCCCCTCTGCTACCCGCTTCGGGTGAACGAATGTGCACTACACCCTTCTCTGCTACCCGTTTTGGGTGTACAAGTGGACACTAGCCCGAGTGCACAACGTGGTTAGAACAACTAAAAATTTGGTATTTAGCTGCAAGAAAGCGAAGAACTGAAAAGGTATGTGTGTGTAAGAGCCTAAGAGAGAGATTAATAAATGTGTGAGTCAGTCTGTGAGCGGTGGATTGTGCCTTTTGTTTAGGAGAAAGAAGTAGGACAGAGAGAGAGAGAGAGGGGTTCAGAAGCCAGAGTCGCACCTCTCAAAGACCCAAATTTCACAGCCCGTCCTCAGCTCTGAAGATGGCGTTAAGGGCCAATACCTTATCCCTGTGTCAGTGCGAGTTCGTCCGTCCGTCTGTCTGTCCGTCCGTCCCCGATTCTAAATTTTAATTCCTCTTTCCTGCTTTCAGATATATAGTTGCTTGTTTTTTTTTTTTTTGCTTCCGATACACAGTGTGCTTCAAAATAAAAAAGGCAAGTTTACTCACTAATAAGTATCATATCAAAACGCTAGCAAGTCACTTCTTGTTATAAAAACCCAACAAAAGAAAAAGAGGGTCTCTCTTGGGGGTGACAGAGACCTCAGCTAGATTCACAGCAACGTTCCACTCATTCCGCGCCCCCCCCCCCTCAAACAAAATCCAAAAATCTGCACAACGCCCCCCCCCCCTCCCCCAACCCTCACACACAATACAGAACAACGACCCACAAGATTTCACAGAAACGATAAAAAACATAACCGAAAAACAAAGTGCAAACACAGCTGCCGACCACCAAATTTAGTGTTGCTTTTTTTTTTCCCAAGCCCAATATTGGATTTCTGTGGCAGTGTATATCCTCACAAAAAGACCCCGGCGTTCCTTTTGCTGGTGTAACAAAAAATGTTTTAAATAATAATTCCCCAAAAAACAAGGACATCGACAACCAAAAGAAGAATCCTGCACTAACCCACGCTGGGTTAGAGCTTCTATAGTTTCCACAGGAAAACGATTAGGGATTCGATCGGGAACACTGCTCCGATTGGACTTCCTCATTCCGAAAAGACGGGGCGCTGGAGAGACCCAGCCGGTCCGGCGGTCGCCGGGCGACGGTTGCCGGGCGCGGTCACACGGGCTTGGTGTAGCCGAAGACCCCCACGGGAAAGTGCTTAACGTGAGTGGGCCACTGAGCGGCCAGCTGGAAAAACTTAACGTCGTTCCACTCCACACCGTCAATGGAGACTACGGAGAGAGAGAGGGGAGGGACGGGGACGGAGAGAGGTGGGGAGTGAGCGAGAGAGAGAGACGAGAGGGAGAGAGCAAGAAAGAGGAGATGGGGGAGAGAGGCGTAGGGAGAAAAAACATAGCTATGAATTATACCATACATGAGTGCATAGTTTGAGAGCGAGAGTTTTGACAACATAACCGAGCCTCAGTGTGCGTATGTGCTGGTGTGGGGTTTCAGGGTTTCAGCACTGTGTGAATGCATTTGTGTGTGTCTGTATGCGTGTGTGTTTTTTGTGTGTGTGTGTGCGTATGCGTGCGCGTGTGTTTGCGGGTGCGGTACCTTACCTCTCAGCATGGTGTGCTGGTGTTTAGCAGTGCAGATCAGCCGGCTGATGCCCTCGATCACCTGACTCTTGGAGTCCAGATCTTTCTCCTTGGGCTTCTTACTGAGAAATATCACTGTGGCACAGAAAGGGGAGGAGCCATCACTTCTCACGCATCACTGATGACTCATCCAGACAGACACACAGCAGAGGGGGCGTGGCTAACTTCCGCCTGCAGGTGGAC
The DNA here is from genome assembly GCF_013347855.1 of Anguilla anguilla. Taxonomy (NCBI): domain Eukaryota; kingdom Metazoa; phylum Chordata; class Actinopteri; order Anguilliformes; family Anguillidae; genus Anguilla; species Anguilla anguilla. The sequence continues at coordinate 8,200,195 of NC_049202.1, read as the reverse complement.
GTGTACGCTGCGTTTAACGCGGGGGTGTGCCTGAGACAGAGGGGGAGGGGTTTACCTTTCTTGTTCTTCTCCTTGGTGACCACGGTCATGGACATGCTGGGGGAGGGCGTGAGCTCGCCCCCGCTGGGGATTCGGCTGACCTGCAGGGAGCGGAAGTTGCTCTTCAGGGTGTTCTTGATGCCCACGTCCCGCCTCTCCCCCTCCCTCTTCTTATCGGGACCCTGCCACGCCCAGTAATCCACCTGCAGCCCCATCACCTCTCCACCTGAGCCCGGAGAACTGAGGCACACACACACACGTGCACATGCACACACACACACACACACACAAGTACATATACGCACATTCATACATAAGCACACACACACACACACACACACACATACAGAGACACAGAGAGACAAACAGAGAGACACTGGTCAAGAGCCTATCTGCAAACAGTTACAAATTGGCACATGCTACACAAATGTAAGAGACACTACCACATTACATAAATGCATATTGATGTGTGTGTAGTATATGTGTGCGCGTGTGGACGTGCATGTATGTATGTGTGTGCGCATGTGTGCATTTGCTTGTGTTCTTACCCAGCTCCGGAGAGTGCCGTGGAAACTGAGGGGGAGGGGGGAGGGGTGCATGTCATGTCCTTTCCATAGGCCACGCCCCCTGTCTGTGGGGGCGGAGACGACAGCATGCTGATCCCTCCCACCATGGCGTCGTCTGAGTCCACTGGGAGAGGGAAAGAAGAGTCAAACATGGGCAGCAGTGTGGAATAGTGGTCAGGGAGCTGGACTGTACCTGTGGCTGCAGATTCAAACCCCTGGCAGGGCACTGAAATTGCACTCTTGAGAAACTGAAATTACTGCAGCAGAATATCCAGTATTGATTTACCGAAAAAAAGCTCTAGAGGAGGGTGTCTGTTAAATGTCTCCGTGATATAAAGGCCAAAGATGAAATAATGCTCAGAGAGAGGACTGGGGGTGTGGAAAGGTTTTTTTTTTAGGGGGGGTGACGGGGGAGGGGGGGGGGGTGCTTAGATAAATCACCAGCAGCCTGACAATTCCATCGGAACTCCCTACTTCAAAAAAAAAAAAAAAAGAAAAAAAAAGAAACATCTAGAAATGTGTTTTTGGATGGCTTTGGTGGAAAATAAAAAACCATCTGGATGTGTCTGATTTGTGTGAGGTGTGATGGATGGACCCGGCTGTGCCTCAAACGGGCTCGGCTAAGAAAGCAGGCCAGGCGGCCAGGGAATAAAAACAGAGCAGAAAAACAGCTCCGAGACAGGCAGCCCGAAGACGCCCTAGCGCAGAGAATTCTGGGTAATGTGGACATCAAAACTGACGTCAGCGGAAAAGCACGGAGAAGGAAGCGAGGCAAGCATTTAATTGAATTATTTTTACATTTTAAACAGCAGTACGATTAATGCAGGTTACTGACAAATGGAAAAGAAAACCTCCCCCCCCTCCCTCTAATGTTCAGAAAAAAATGACTTCTTTTTTATGATAAAATGTTTGGTTATGGTAACATTTTCGTGTTGAAAATCCTCTTTCATGTGCAGGCGTGTTGCCAGCGTTTAAAGATTTAAAATATTTAATATATGCATTTGACCCAGGTCTGCAAAGAGAGAGAGAGAGAGAGAGAGAGAGAGAGAGAAAAGAGACAGTGTTCAGGTCCTGAGAGGTTATGCTACTGTCAGAGAGAATTCAGATGATGTATCTTTCAGCAGCTTGGTTCTCTGTATGTCCGTGCACTTATTAACCACAGGGGGGCAGTAATGCTCTAACAAGGTCCCCAAGGTCCCTGTAGCATATCATTACAATGGCCCTGCTGTAAATCTCACAGTAAACATGATTGGATCCCACAATGCAATCTGCCCTTCGCTTTTATAATAGAATAAGGGCATAGTGTTTGCCCTTGAAGATCCACAGGATGTACAGGGTTTATACACTTCAGAAACCTTACTGTGGATCTGATCGCACAATGCAATCCACCCTTCACTTTTATAATAGAATAAGGTATTCAAAGTGTTTGCCCTTGAAGGTCCACAGGGTTTACAGCATTTATACACTTCAGGAATCTGACTGTGCATCTTACTGGAGATCCGGACTGATGCATCCCACAATGCACTTCACCCTTCACTTTTAGAATGGACTAGACCCGTGGCCTTCAGTTTTGCCCCTGGAGAGCCACATGTACAGGTGTACAGGTTTTTCTTTTTTTTAATCTTCAGAGCCTGGCTGATGCATCCCACAATGCAATTCACCACTGCCCTAGGGAATGTACTGGATTAGTAGTATTTTCTCTTGTTCTGGGATCTTGGGAGGACAGCAGGGTCTGGCTGGTTCTTATTTTCACATAAAAATTAGCAGTCTCTTGATCCCAGGCGAGGTGAGTTTGCTGTGTAATCAACAGTTTTCTATTAAATACTGAGTAACAACAAAAAAACAGCACACCCAGTGGCTCTGCAGGGGTACTGCACCACCCAACACCACTGAACTACATAGAAACATCTCTCATATAAGAAATTTTGCTGTTTATTCACCTGAGACTCCATTCTGATGCCACAGGGACATTGGTACTGCCAGCATAGATTAGGCTGTTTGTCATTTTGTAGCAGTCAGAATGTATCTACATTAAATGACTGTTAACAGACATGACTGTGAGTCAACAGGAAATTGCACACAAATGCTTGTAAGTGCTTACAAATGCTTCTAAAAGTCATTTCCTTCAACCCAGCCAAGGCTTCTGGCTTTTCACTTTTAAAAGCATAGATCAGCTCTTTAATCGTCAGATCAAATGAGAAGACCACAAATAATGCACAGAAGTAGGTGCATCAATTTAATTTAGAAGGCTACTTGTTCCACTAGCTGACAACTCAAAACTATTTATAAAAATTAATAATTCTTATAGTGATGATATTTTCATGGTGTGCCAGTTAAAGAGTAAATTAAAGTTTGGGATTATGCAGCTGGGCTACAGCGAGCATTCTTGACAATTGATTAATCTCTCAGTGCTAATTAATTGCTCAGAGCTAATTAACCTCTCTGTGCTAAAATATAAGCAGACTCATCAGGGAGAGGGACAGAGCCATTTTGTTTCGGCCTGCCTAACCCCACCTGGGGCTACATCACGAGTCTTCCTGTCAATAAGCGGCCCACTTTCTCCTGATTGGTCAGGGCTGCAACCTCCGACCCTGGCGACAGGAAGGGGAAAAGGAAAGCAGGGAGGAAGCCGAGTGGCGGAGGAGTTCGTCTCTCCCTGCGTCCGTGTTTAGATTGGCACCTCCGGCGCGGTTTCTGTGGCCGAGGGCCCGTTTCTAAGGGCAACGGTAACTATAACTACAGGTAGAGAAATGGAAGCACCAGTGTGGGCCACTTAAACAGGCAGTGTGATCTTGAAAGACATCCAACCCTCCACAGGAAACAAATGAAATAAATGCTTTAGCATGGGGCGAAGATAAACGCCCATACCATTGAACAACGAGGGACATCGACCTCACCATATAAGGGAGCGACAGCACCAAGACCATTCCGGAAAATGTGCAAAGGACCATTAGAGTACCATTAAAGCACCATCAGCAGCCTGTCTCCATGTTTTTGTTCACTAACTGAATAACTAGTAAGAAAATCATAAAATACTGTTTAGTAAATGATAAAATGTGTCCAATCAGCTGCTGCTCTGTACTGTGTGAGCTCAAAGGGAGCAGCTGCTGACCGTCAGGCGTTTGATTTAAAATAAGCAACAACTCCAAAATGCCATTAAAAGATTAACAGGCTATATTCATTAATTACCAGTCATCCCTGGCAAAAAAAGACCTTTAGATCACTTATGATGTGAGCCCTCAGCCAAAGGTCCAGACGGGCTAAATGAGCCTGCCCCTGCCGTTACTGCATTCTAACGCTTTCATCAAAGGGCAAACAAAAAAACGAAAAAAAGGAGGTGGGGCCTACCTGAGGTGGACAGGCTGTGCTCTACGATTCCCACTTTCACCACCTGAAAGACACAAACACGCAGGTTACACACACGCAGACATATGCACGTGCATGCGTGCACCAGATCTGGGTCAAATACGTGTTTGCTTTGGATTCAAATACTTTTCTACACTTTACTGGTCTTGTCTGGTGTATTGAAGCCAATGAAATACTCTCAAAAAGTACAAACACTGCCTTCTGGTCATAGTGGCAGGCTCAATTACACCAGGCAAGATCAACAGAGCACAGAAAAGTATTTGAATCCAAAACAAATACGTATTTGACCCAGGACTGGCGTGCACGCACACACACACTCATACACGCACACACACACGTGCATACACCTACACACACACACACAGCGGTCTTACCCCGATGAAGGGCACAAACTTCTGGCAGGAGTCTTCGTCGGGGCTGCGGACAGAGTAGGACAGCGTTAGTCAGGCTTCGGCCTGCGGACGGAGCGCTCGGCACGCGAGTCCGGAACTTTCTCTGATGGCATGAGGGAGCGCCAGAAGGGGGGGGGGGGGAAGGGGGGGTAGGGGGTGGGGTCAGAGTGCAGGGTCACACAGAGACAACTCGATGGAGACGTGTCCGCGTCGGACAGCTCTGTGGACACGTCCATCGCAGCTCGATGGGACACGGGGGGTCGAGTGGAATGTGCGCCGTGTATGGGAAGGGGGGTGAGATGTTACAGAGTCACCAGGCTGTAGTTCCCAGCTGCCCTCTGACCCTTGACCCCTGACCCCATGACCCTTCTCTTTAGCAAAGGACACCCGTGCAGGTGCCCAGCTAACTGACAACTTCACATCAAACGCACTCTCTTTTCATCACCGCATGATGGGAGTTGGCGATTGGCTGCACACCTGTCCGTATGTCTGTGGGAACGCAGTTTGTCCTCCTCTGAACCCCATCTCTCATTATAAACTTCAGTTCCGTAGAACTGTCTCACTGATCCACAGGACCAACGCCACACCCTGTCCTGCCACTACACAGCTTCGCCAGACCATAAGCAAGGCCTTATAACCAGACCACGGTCTAAAAACTTCTTTGAAATACTCCGAGCCTAGTGGACAGAAGCAGTAAACCAAAAGATGGTTGAAAATCTGACTGAATATTTAGGTAAGATGTAAAGTAAGTACTGTCGGAAATTCAAAGGGTTACACAATTTCACAAATCTGCATTTGACACAGATATGCTAACAAGACAGCCCGCGTTGGACGGATCTCCTTCGAAAAGGAGGTACACAGCAGTTGTAGATTTCAGAGAGAGTCTGTTCTGGTCTCCCCTGGTTATGCTGGTATTTGGGGGCGACTGCCACCCAAGACCCCCTCTCTTCCCTCTCCTAACAGCCAAGTGACTGGTTGTGACCTTTGTTTACACGTCAAGCACAGACACACCCTTCCTCCAGAGGGCCGACAGCCAATCGAGCACTTGAATTAGGAGGGGGCGGTGCACCGCATGCTCCAATGACAGTCTATCCTCGATTTCCCCCATCGACATCCTTCCTCTCCCCTCTTCTCTCTCTCTATCTCCCTCCCCTCTCCCTCTCTCCCTCCTGTTCTGTGTCAGAGTTGCTCTGAGGTGAGCGCTAATCCACAGGACTGCCCAGGGTCAGCTCCTTCTGTTCCGTTTGGCTCTCGTCCAATCAGGACACCCGCAGCCCGCTCTCATCCAATCAGAACACCTGCAAACCAGGTCCTGACCTACCAGGGCACCTGCGGCCTGAGACCTCGTCCAATCAGGCGTGGGAACAGAGTGTGCCTATTCTGCCATCAGGCTCACAGTCATCTGAAAACATGCTAGCTGTTAGCCGCCTCCCGCGTGCACCCACTGCCTGTCTGTGCATGGTCTGTGCGTGTGAGCCAGTGATCACTGCCGACGGTACAACCGTTGCCAAATGTGTGTTATCACACCGCTCTCAGGCACAGGTGCACTTTGGGAAATTTGCGGCCTTGGTTGAAATGATTGCACTCCGCGATGCCGAGCTGATTACAGATCAATCTGCAGATTCGTTTCCACTTCCAGGATTAAAATGCACACACGGGAGACAAACAGCTCTTTCTTCTCCCACAGGCTGCCGCAGAGACTCTAATTCCACATAAACACACAACGGCATTAAACAGAGCCTTTTTTTAAAAGATGAAAAGTTCTAAAATTATTCTGATGCGGTTCTGAAAATGGCACTTCAGGTGAGTGCAGTGGCGCGCGATAGAATACAGAACACTTAATCAAATAACCCCCCGATCCCCCCAAACTGCCCCCCTAACCCCCACGCCTTGCCACACACCACATATCCCAAGACCTGAAGTTCTGCTGTTCTGGTGTGATGTCGCCACAGACAGGACTCTCTGTAATCGCTGTTAACACACTTCAGCACAGCAAATAAAAAACCACACGCACACAAAAAAGGCGGGAACGAACACAGACGGACAGGAAATGGTTAATATTGAAAGAAAAAGAAAAAAAACACCCCAAGAAATCCAAACAGGAGGCCAAGAGCAATGCGCGGGTGACTGAGTTCACAGGTGAGCGAACGGGAAGAGGACGTTTAAAAAACAGAGGCAAACCGTGAGGGAAGCGGGAGGGGAAAAAAAAAACACAAAATAAAGAGAAGGATAGAAGGACAATCAGATATACCTGATGTAAAAATCAAAATACAAACTTCTCTTCCTTGAATGCAAACAAAAGGGGGGAAAAAGAACCAAGATGCAGGAGTTACATTCGATACAGTCTCCAAAAAAAGCCCTCTCCACCCGCAGAGTGAACACAAAGTGCTGCTAGCACACAAACGGGGGAAAAAAACAGGCACAGAGATCAAAAGAACAGAAAAGGTGCTTCATTAATAATGGACCTATCTCAACTTCTAACGTGCTTTATTTTCTCTTAGTCTCTCTCTCTCTCTTTATTTCCTCTCCCTCCCTCCCTCCCTCTCTGAGAGCGAGAGGGAGGGAGCAAGAGAGAGCAAGCGAGCGAGCCGGCCCGGAGGTGTTCAGTTAACTGACCCCCACCATCACCATCCAAACTCAGGGCAGCCCCATTCCAATGAAAACAACTACAATCAGCCAAACTACAACAGAACAATAAAGATTATACTACAAACAAAAAAGATCATATTACAAATTGGCTCTACATTGAAAAACCACAAGATGGACTAGTGATAGAGAGCTGTCAACACTGAAGAGGCTGTGCTCACACTGCAATGGAGACAGAGCTGCATTTCCTCATTAAGTGCACTACAATTCCCAGAAGTCTCTAACTTGCCCGAAACAAAGATTAATATCCTCCAGGGAGAAGAAAGGTGCTGCTAAAATTTGGCTACACAATATGCAACTACCTTCCACAGCCTGAGAGACAGCTGTGACCCCTAATTATGCATTATTATTTAAAACTGTCATAATTGTTTTTCTATTAATTACTATTATACATTTTTGGTTATATCCATTCAATGCACATTGTATTGTTGTTTGGGTTTAATCTAATGTCTTTACATAAAGCACATATACACATACATTGAAATATGTCTTGCAAATAAACCATGTGGAAATAAACTGGACTGAGAGAGAGAAAAACAGAGACAGAGAGAGAGAGAGAGAGAGAGAGAGAAAGAGAGAGAGAGAGAGAGAGAATGAGAGAGCAGAGAGAAAGAGAGTTGATGACCTGAGAGGTTACACTATTGTCAGATCTAATAAAACGATAAAAATAAAAATCGACCACATCATAACAGAGAAAACAGTAGCTGTGGAAATTACAAACACACATTGACTGAGGCCACTTTACACTTTAAATAAAAACAATAAACAAATCCCACAAACTCACAGATCAGGGTCAGAAACAGAAGACACAGCAAAAATGAAATGTTCAGAGAAACGGAGCGTGGGAGCAAAGCAGAAAGAGAAAGGAGGAGGTAGAAAGTGGGGATAGAGGGAGGGAAACAAGAGAGAGAGAGAGGATTGACTGAAGGAGGTTGAGAGGGAGAGAGGGAAGGAAAAGTGAGAGAGACAGAATGAAAAGAGAAAGAGAGAATGAAAGAGGTCTCTGATGGTAGGGGGTGGCATAACATGCAGCTTCATTCCAACGTTCCTTTCACACACCGTTCCAAAATGCAGCACCCTCACACACACATGCATATGCTCACACACACTCACACACACACACACACACTCACACACAAGCCCTCTCTCACACACACACACACACACACACACACACACAGAGCTCAGGTCTTTACCTCTTCTGTTTGTAGGTGAGCATGGCCTCTGAGATGGGGAATTGGTGTGAGACGGCGGCCCCAGCCAGATACTGTGTGACCCGGCCCGCCACGTCCATGGTGTCTGCGGGGTCAGAGAGGGGCACAGCGTGACTGTCCGCTCCGGGACACGCGTACCTGGGTCTAACACCTACTGGAGCTAATCTGGGACACACCTACTGGGGTCTAACACCCACGGGAGCTAATCTGGGACACACCTGGGTCTAACACAGACAGAAAGTTTTTTTTGGCGGAGGGAGGGGTGGTACTGACCTGAAGTTGGGGGCTCTGTTCGGCTGAACACCTCCCTCCACGCTGTGTCCATGAAGAGGTTGTTGAACTTGCTGTCGAACGACGCCACGTACTTCGCCAGGGGATGAGAACCTGAACAGGTGAGCGAAGCCACGACAAAACATTTCAAACTGGTATTTCACCCACATTTTTGTGCGTACAGACACAAGCACCTTTTCTCTCTCCTTCCCCCTCTACCTCACTATTTTGGTACACTCTTTCTATCATTCTCCACCCTTCTCTCTTCCTTCCCTTCCCTTTCCATTCTCTCTCTCTCTCTCTGACCCATCATATATCATAATACTTGCTTGTCCTTGCTAGATGAACTTGTGATTAATTCTGATCATCACTTGTGTATGTGTGGAATTGTGACAATAAAGGTAGTTTAAAATCTCAAATCTGTCTCTCTCTCTCTCTCTCTGTATGCATGGGTGTCTCTCGCCCCCCGGCCTCACCGACGGGGATGACCAGGAAACGGATGTAGCTCAGCCAATCGGGCGTCTTGTTGGCCAGCTGCTCCACGAAGAACCTCAGGATGGTGCTGAGGTAGCTCTGGTCCCCCGCCACCGCCACCTTGATGGTGGGGGGCGTCTGCGCGTTGCAGTTGCAGCTGCGGGGGAAACAAAAAACTGTCAATGGAAAGACTGCCTCGGCTGCGCAGCCATGGTTAGGGACCGAGGTGAGGTGAGTTTAATGCTGTGAGATTGTGAGATGAAAGGCGCTATAAAAACAGCATTGGTCATTGTTATTATCAGCTTAGCTGGGTGCGTGTGACCGTTTGGGAGGGGCGGGGCGGGGCGGGGCGGGGCAGGGCGGGGCGGGACTCACAATCTCTGTATCCGGGTAACGATGGTGTTGAAGGCGGCCTGGACGTCGGCAGATGAGCAGGTGGAGACGATGGGCTGGTTGTGCTGGTGAAGGAGCTCAGCCAGGTACTGTGTGGGGGCGAGAATGGGGGGGGGGGGGGGGAGTGAGAGGGGGCAACAGTACTCATCACAGAGAGTAATACTCCCCACTGTCCTGCTGCTACACATAACAACTAAGACATACCCCGCTTTTCGAAGGTAGCAGGGGAAGGGGTTATTTGTAGAGGGGAAAGCGTAACTAAGAGTGGCACCATCAAAGCTCACAAAGCTAAAATTAAAAATAAAAATAAAAAAAGTTTTTTTTTTCTCGTCTCCTTAAAACGTGTGAATGTGGGCTACGACAAGCTGAACATCAGAACAACCCAGCAATAATAAAGCACCGTGGTATGTCACCCATACAGTCGCGGCTAAAGGGTGTTGTTAGGCATCAGGCGCTAGCAGCTACTTATTTTTAACAGAGGCATGCACACCGGACGCATGCATGTGAGGTGTTGGGGTCATGTAAATTCGTGAACAGATGGAATACACAGAAATACTGGGGTAATGACAGGTAAAGATGGGGGATAGGGGGTATATGGGGAGGGGTAAGTGGGGTTGCAGAGGCAGTTGGAGATGGGGGTGTTAAGGGGAGATATTGAGGAGATGGGGGGTTTTAGGGGGGAGCGAACAGAGCAGATCTTGGTGGGGGGGTGTTAGCAGACTTTTCCAGGAACCCCTGCAGGGGGGCATGAGGTTTGGGGGGGGGGGGTCAGAATGGGGGTGGAGGGGACTTTTCCAGGAACCCCTGAAGGGGGGCATGATGTTTGGGCGGGGGGGGGGTGGGGGGGGGGGTCAGAATGGGGGTGGAGGGGACTCTTCCAGGAACCCCTGGAGGGGGGGTGAGGTTCGGGGGCCGACCACAGCAGGGCCATTTCAGACATAACGTCCGTCTCACAGAACCTCGGAAAATGCCACCGTGCGGGAATCTCCGAGCCCACAGCCGTTCCGGAGCAGGGAAAACCGGTATTCCTCAACGGCCCTGAGCACGGAGCCTCCGCCAGGCCCCGGCAAAATGTCTCTAAAACGCCGCCACCGCCGCCGCTAGCACCGCCGTTAGCACAGAAGCACCGACCCTCTGCCGGCTCTATTTTAGGGATACGGCCCCCCCGGTGACCTCCTATTTCACGGAATGGGAATACCGAGGTGCCTGAACGAGGGCCTAATTACCACCCCCCCCCCCCCACGCCCCGAAAAAAAGACCTAAATACTACAAAGCATTTCCATAACATTTGCATAACATTTCCATAGCGTTTGAGCGCGCGCTAAACGCGGCTACATTAGCATGCATTCGCTCGGCGAGCGCTCTCGTTTTAAGTGACTTGTAATGCGAGAGAACGCAGGTCACTCTGGGCAAGAGCTTCTGCCGAGGGAATATGTGGTAAAGCAAACGCATTTAGCCAGAGCGACTCCTAATGTGAGCGTTCACATGAGCTAATGACCTCGTAAGCGGGTTCACGCAAGTTAATGAACAACAGTGTACCTCCATGCACTCTGCTCCTGCCAAATGGCTGAAGCTAAGCAGGTGTGGGCTTGGTTAGTACTTGGATGGGAGACCACCAGGGAATACTGAGTTGCTGCTGGAAGTGGTGTTTGGTGGGCCAGCAGGGGGCAATCTTCCCTCTGGTACAAATAAACCCCAATGCCCCAGTAATAACAGTGACGGAGTTATGGCTCATAACACCCCCAGACCTGAGAGAGGGGATAACTATATGTCTGATAAACTATGCCGAACCAGATCTATGACACAGTCAGAAATTCATAAAATAACTTGATGGTGATACTATCAATAGCATGACAAGCACTGAATTAAATTAGTAAGAGGTGGGGGAGGGACAGGAGCCAAGATAGAGCTTACAGAGGTAGGTTAAGGGAGGGGTGGGGTTAAGTCTGGTTCCCCTGGCTTTGAGCCACACGCTCAATACAAACCCCGCCCACTACCCCTGCCCCGCCCCTCTCTACACAGGGAAGCATGCACACCACAAGAACAAACACACACACACACAAACACACAGACAGAGACAGACACACACACAGACAGACAGACGAACATGCACACACACAGACATGCACACACAAACGCACGCACACAGACAGACAGACAGACACACACACAAACACACACACACACCCACCTGGCCCTGCCAGTCGGTGGTGTTAATGAGGATGATGCTCTCTGGCAGCTGCTCGTCTGAGATCAGGATCTGGTTCAGCTGGTCGTACACAGACTTCCTAGGGACCTGGGGAGAGGAGAGGAGGGACCGAGAGACAGGCTGTGAGAGGAAGTGTGTGTGTGTGTGTGTGTGTGTGTGTGTGTGCGCGCATGTGGTGTGCGTGTGTGTGTGTGGGAGTGTGGTGTGTGTGTCTGTGTGTGGGTGTGGTGGTGTGTCTGAGTGTGTGTGTGTGAATGTGGTGTGCATGTGTGGGTGCGTGTGTGTTTGTATGTGTGCATGCGTGTGTGTGTGTGCATGCGTGTGTGTGTGTGTGTGTGTTTATGTGTACGTGTGTGGCAGCGGGCCTACCTGTGGTTAGCGGTGTTAGCGGGCCTACCTGCGCGGTGAGCCGGGAGTCCGGCGAGCTCTCGCTGTCCATGCTGCTGGTGCGGTCGCTCTGGGCCTTGCTGTTCTGCCGGTCCTTCATGGAGGTGCTCCGCGGCCGCCGCTGAAGCTTGTTCTCCGTTTTACTGGGAGAGGGGGACAGAGCAGCAACCAACAGACCTTTACACAACATGGACTGGGCACCAGTGCCATCACTGCAGGCCACTGTATGCCATCCCACTGAGATACAAATCAGAGCAGCGGTCAACTTAAGAGCCACAAATCCTTATATACTCTGGACTTCAACAGTAGTTACTACAGGCGTCTGCATTTAATATAACCCCATCCCAGTGATACACAGACATGTCAATCAGCACATACACATCAGGGCATTTAGCAGACAGTCACAGCAACAGCAGGTTACAAGTGCACAATATAAGACCAGGAAAACAATAGCAACCATAAAAGAAGAACCATGAGCATAATCGCAGACAACTGTACAGTGACCCACAAGAACGGCTATGACGGCTATGGACCATTTTTGATTTCATTGTTTTGGTACGATCAGCAGAGTCAGGCGTGCAGTCGTACGAAGAGTCGGGTTAGTGGTCTGTGCTCTGCAGCCTGTGACGCGTGAGGCAGGGGGAATTAACACAGGGGGAAGCCGCGTTGCAGCTCAACGAGCTTCGTCTGAGAGTGACGCACGCGAAGGAGCCCCGGGGGGCCTAACTGCATCACTCTTACGTCCGCAGCCCCTCTCGCAGGGCCCTCCAGCGGCGTGGGGCGGGGGTTCTGTTCTTTTCGTTCTTTTTCTCCGATTGCAGGATCTTACATTACATTACAAGCATTTCTTATCCAGAGCGATTACATAACTTTTACATAGCATTTACATCCATTTATACATCTGGATATGTAATGAAGCAATGCAGGTTAAGTACCTAGCTCAAGGGTACAAAGGCAGTGTCCTTCCCGGGAATCGAACCTGTGACCTTTAGGTTAGAAGACCAGCTCACCAGTTCCTTACCCATTATACTACACTGCCGCCAGGATTTGCGGCACCTGTGGGAAACTGGCTGAGAGGGTGCTCACGCTGCGGAAGCCATCTTGGCTCCACGCAGCCCGTGGTTCTGCCTTTTGCCTTTACTATTAACATAACTATTTCTCTTTTTTGTTGATATATGAATCTGTTTTTGCAAACATTCCGTTTTTTCCGTGCTCTGCGCTGGTGTGGCGGGACGCCCTCCCGCGGGCCGCGGGGGACTCTGAGCCGCGAGGCGAGTCGGCGCTGGGCGGCGGGCGGAGGGTTGGCGAATTCCCGCCGGGCCGCCGCGGAACAAACACCGTCTGGCTGCTGAGCCACCAGGGCTTAGTCTCTGACGGGTTTCAGCAATGTGAGACACGCAAGCGCGCACGTGCGCTGTGTGTGTGTGCGTGTGAGTGTGTGTGTGTGTGTGTGTGTGTGTGTGTGTGTGAGTGTGTGTGTGTGTGTGTGTGTGTGTGTGAGTGTATGTGTATGTGAGTGTGTGTGTGATAGTGTGTGTGAGGGTGTGAGATAGTGTGTGTGATAGTGTGTGTGAGTGTGTGTGTGTGTGATAGTGTGTGTGAGTGTGTGTGTGTGTGGTGTGTGTGCTTGCGTGCGTGCGTGCGTGTGTGTGTGTGTGTGCGCGCGTGTGTGTGTGATAGTGTGTGTGAGTGTGTGTGTGTGTGTGTGAGTGTGTGTGAGTGTATGTGTATGTGAGTGTGTGTGTGATAGTGTGTGTGAGTGTGTGTGAGTGTGTGTGTGATAGCGTGTGTGAGTGTGTGTGTGTGTGTGTGTGTGTGTGCGTGTGTGTGTGTGTGTGTGTGTGTCTTTGTGTGTGTGTGTGTGTGTGCGTGTGTGTGTGAGTGTGTGTGCATGTGTGCTGTGTGTGTGTGTGCTGAGTTGGCAGCATCTGTGTACATGGCATTCTAAAGCTGTGCTTTTGCTGAGTGTCAGGTTTCACAGAAGCTCTCTGTACATCACAAGCCAAATATTTGGTATCCAGTCAAGATACGGAATCTGTGCTGGAGACAACTGTGTTGGTGGCACCCATTTTATTTTTTACACAGTTTGTGTGCTTACACTGGGTTGGGAGAACAGGTGGACAGGTGCGTTACCTGGGTGACATGTGGTTCTGGGACTCCGTCTTGCAGAGCTTTCCTACGGAGCTGGGGGGTTTTTCAGGACTGGGGTCCCAGCTGACATCCCCTGCCCCTGGCCCCGCCCCTGGCCCTGCCCCGGGCCCCGCCCCCACATCCTCTTCCTCTGGCTCCTGCAGGAGGGAAAAAACAAGATGTGATCTTCTTCATTTACAGGCAGTGAAAACTCACAAAAAATAAACGAAGAACGTTTGGCATTCTGTCGCCAAGCGAAATGCTCCCGTTTCCGGGTGACACCACGGCCAATCGTGCGTCACCCTCCGGGGGCTGCCGCCCACAGCTGGCACTGGCACGGTCTGGATTCCGTTCCAGAGCACGCGGCCCATCCGTACTCTGGAACAGGGCCTTATCGGGATGAGCCACTCAGCAGCTCCCTGTACCATAAGGCCTCAGCAACCGCAGACAGACAGCGTAGGCAGCCGCATCCATAATGCATCAGGACATTAATGCGAATGTGACAGGTTGTTTCAGGGGTGCTAAGCTGACAGGATGCGCCTGAAGCACATGCACAGCGCACACGTATGTAGTCATGGTAACGTCCGTGACGCATTCAGACAGGTGTACCAGACTACGTGCAGTAGGTCGGAGAGATGTGTTCCGTTCTGAGAGATGTCTTGAGCGGTAGACTGAGTGCTTGGTGCATGTGTGTGCGTGCGTGCGTGTGTGTGTGTGTGTGTTTGTGTGTGTGAGTGCTTGTACGTGTGTGCGTGTGTGTGAGTGATAGGGTCCATTAGCCCCAGTGGGGGTCCAGCCGCTTCTTGTTTTTCAGTTACCTATCGATCGAAAGAAGATCTATTAACAGCGCCAGCGTCTCGGTAAACAAGATCGGGAGAGCGAGAGAGCGAGAGAGCGAGAGAGAGAGAGAGAGAGAGAGAGAGAGAGAGAGAGAGAGAGAGAGGTAGAGAGAGAGAGAGGAGGGAGGGAGAGAGAGAGAGAGAGAGAGAGAGAGGGAGAGAGACGCCGGCCGCTACACAAACGAAGTGGGCGAGCAGCAGAGCGGCGATGGTAATCACCGACGGCGGCCCCTCGCGGCGGAGCGCATCGATCCGATCTCAGGAGCGCAGAGCCGAGCGGCGCGGCGCCGCGCACAACGGCCGCCTCTGTGTGTGTGTCAGCGCGAGCGCCTTCCTTTCACACACACCCCGCTCCCGCCCACGCCAACCTCCGAACAGCGTCTGACTAACATCTCATCAACGTCTGAACAACGTCTTATCAACGTCTGAACAACGTCTTATCAACGTCTGAATAACGTCTTATCAACGTCTTATCAACGTCTGAATAACGTCCTCTCGACGTCTTATCTGAGTCCTACCTGCGGGGAATCAAACAGGAGGACGCTCAAGATTACGGCCTTTGTAAAAAGAAAAAGAAACGCAGATCCTTTTTTGTGATGGATAAATAGAAGAATGAGCAGTGAGAGACCGAAAGAGGAGGAGTGTAAGTGATGGGGGGATGAGGGAGTGAAAGAGAGAATGTGTGTGTGTGTGTGAAACGAGAGAGGGCAAGGGAAAGAGAGCGCTAGACAGAAAGGGAGGGAGGGAGCCGTTTGTTTATGTAAAGCTTTGGCCATATATTCACACACGTCGTGCCAATAACAAAAAGTATTATTGTTAACGTCTAAGGTCAATGTTGTTATGTCTGTACATCTTGTCTACAATGCCAGTATGTTTTGCACTATACCTGCTTGTTTGTAAAGTACTTCAATAATAAAAAAGGTATTATGTATCGGGAGAGGAGGAGACAGGGAGAAGGAGATGGAGGGAGAAGGATAGAGGGATAGAGAGAGTGGGTGAGGTAAATCCAGAAGAGCTTTAGGCAGGATCACTCACCCCTGGTGCGGCCTCCACAGAGCTGTTTTCAGGATACCGGGCCCCGGGCACTTTGGTCTTCTCCACAGACAGGAAGTCTGCACCCTACGGGGACAACAGGGACAGTGGCAGTTCAACCTCCCGCCAGAGGGGGCACTGCTCAGGCATGCTTCACTTCACAGCACACACAGCACCACAGTCAATTAAAGACTCCCTAAAGAAGGGGGTGTTTTCATGAGAAATTAAAGCCCAGAGAAAATTCTTGGTTGGACGAAACAAAGGATGAATCCATCTGAATGCTGTCTTGAAACAACACTCAGCTAACTTCAATGGCATTCATGTTTTAAGGCTTATTTACTCTTTCCCACCCAAGAGGACAAAGATTTCAAGCTCCAGAAGGATATACATATTTGTTAAATGACAAACGGCAATGATTAACTTCTGAAATTTTCTTTTCCACGAACACCAGTAGCTGTCTCTTTGTTTTCCATAACTGAAGTAACAGCACGTCACAATATTATGCCTGAGGTCATGCCACTTCAACATGCTTCACCTCTGTTTGTTTTACCAACACGGGCAATTAAAGAAACTGCTTTACTGTAGCTGCTAACTAAGGGGGAAAAATACGAGCTAATTAGACAGTGGAAACATGAAATAAGATTAATTCCTGCCACCACCTCCATTTGACCTTCCGTCCCACTTGCGAAAAAAGAGGGAAGTTCCGTTTTTGTTCTTTCACACGTACTGCACGTCTAATGGCTCATTTTGTTTAGACAGGGGGGATATAAATAGCCACCTCCTCTCACAGGGTTCAGGAAATAACCCAAGTTTGACATTTTACCGTCACTTTCTGACAACGTACGCCCGCTTTCCCCTTTCAATGTTTTTTATTTTATTTCTGCGAAGCGCAAGAAAGCAGCCGTTTTAAGCACGCTGTGCACGGGGACGGGGGGGAATCCGAGCTGCGTTTGGCGCTTTTGATCGCTGCCTGTAATTGTTGTGTAATCCTGAAACTCCGGCACCTGCTGTGATCGGATCCCGTTACACTTGGGTCGGCTGGATAGAGGCTTTGACCCCCCCCCCCCCCCCCCCACCCCCCCATCCCCCCATAGACTCGCTTTCCCATTAGCCCTATAAATACCACCTAGTGGACGGCGCACATCGCTGGAAGCGTGCTGTGCGTTCGGTCCGATGCCCGGGGTCGTGACCCCGATGTCAGACTCTAAATGCGGGGCGCTGAAATTGGAGTGGAGGGGTGGATGGGGTGTCTGCTGGACGAACTGTTCCCCCGTGTGCCCCCCCCCCCCCCCCCCGCCCCCCCCCGCCCCGCCCCGTTCCCGTAAAGCCCCCGGGGCGAGTCTGCGTGCTCTGAGAGCCGGGGGCTGCGAGCGTATCCCAGAATGCACTGAGGAATCCCTGTCATTTCCTGACAGGCAGACTGACATTCCGCCTCACTGCCCCCCCCCCCCCTCCCCCGTCAAGAGTGCTCTTATGATTATGACTGACTGCGTTAAGAACAACAACATAAACAACAACAACACTCCTATTACTACTATGACTAATACTGTAATAATAATAACAACAAAAACAACAATACTACTACTACCACTAATAATAATAATTATTATTTTTAGTAGTATTGTAGTTTTGTTATTATTATTTGTTTTTAGTAGCCATAGCATTGTTGTTTTGTTGTTGTTTTTGCCATTATTATTATTATTATTACTATCTTCTCTGCTCTGCTTTGCTCTTAAACACTGGAAGGTTGATGGGCAGGGTGGGGTGAGGCAGGCAGGGGGGGTTAGAGGGGTTTGGGGGGTTCTCTCACAGCGGAGGAGGGGTTTCGGGCCTGGCTCCTCTGGCTGTGCAGGCTCCCAATCTCCGTCTGAGAGCTGGAGTGGGACATCCCTTCAAAGAACGGTCTGGAAGCACAAAGGAGAGAGACATTCTCATGAGCGCACGATGGGATGAACACATGAATGAATGATGAGGTGAAGGTCTGAACACATTAATGCGTGAAAGAATTAACACATGAAAAATGCTGCATCCAACCATTATAACAGGCGACTGACAGCATTAGCCCTGAGGCCAGGGTTAAATGAAAAACATCCCATTATAGAATTACACACTGACCCCTTAAAGCTGGACTCCAGGGACCTTGTGTGATGCAGGAATTAACGGCTCAGCAACACAAACACAGAAGCGCATCGCTGGTACGCACATAATACACAGGCTGGAGAGCGGGGACCCCCGTACTGCAGCACTTACAGTATCCCCAGGGCGGGGCCACGAGGCTCAGGGGGCAGGGCTTGGGGAAGGCTGGGGGAGGGGCCTGGGGCATGATGAGGGGAGGGGCTTGGGGAAGGCTGGGGGAGGGCCCTGGGGCATGATGAGGGGGAGGGACCTGGGGTCCAGTTAGAGGGAGAGGCTCGTGGTGTGGTTAGGGGCAGGGCCCTGGGGCATGAATAGGGGGACAGGCTGTGGAGTGGGGTTAGGGAGAGGAGCCTGGGGGACAGGCTGTGGAGTGGGGTTAGGGAAGGGGGCAGGGCTAGGGGGGAGTTTGGGTTTACCTGAGTTTGGGTTTGGGCGTACTGAGCACGCTCTCGTTATCCTCCATCTCGGGCCCGCTGTCGCTCTGGTTGTAGACCTCCAGGCTGTCGTACAGCAGGTCCAAATCCTCCTCCACCTCCTGCGTCTGATCCACCGGGTCAGAGTCCAGCACCTGCCACCAAAAACAGGATTTAACCGGCTAGGAAAAGCTCATTAATCAGGGAAAAAACCTGGCGTTCGCCCAGCAAGGGCTTTCCTTCCACAGGTACACGCTGTGATATATTAAAAACATTTATCACATCTGTTGATTACAAAAAAAAAACTTTAAAAAAAAAAAAAAAAACTGAACTGAAATAGAATATCTGTTAGCTGACAAGTGACATCCAGGCTTTCCGCATTTTTTTCTCTCAACCCAAGTACGTTTCGCTCCGAACAGCCAAAATTAGGAGTTTAAAACCGGCCATGACGAAGTACCGCGCTCTGTAATCCTGCTTTGGCTTACCTGAACCTGAACTCCGTCTGAGTTGATTTAAGCGCTGAAAACTTGGCGGAGTGCGTTTCGGCGACAGCATGGGCATTAATCCTCGCGGCCGGCCCAGTACGGCATTAGTTTGTTTGTGTTTCGGAGCGCAGTGATGGATAATTACATCTCACCGATCACACGCAGTTTCATAACACATTCACACGCCTCAGTTTTTACTGCGGAAACCATGGTGACCAAGGCAGTGCCTCTCTGGATTTGAACCCGAAAATCACAGGTCTGTAGGCTAGTGCTTTTAATCACACGCACACACACACACACACACACACACACACATGCACACACACACACGCACGCACACACGTTCCTAACCCTGCTGTTTTTAACAGACCCAAATGTCAAACACACACCTCGGTCCACACCTCACACCACCTTCGTGACATTTACCACACATGTACATACACACAGGGTAAGCCGGAACGATACGGAACTGGGCTCACAACTCAAAAGGGTTGCGGGTTCGATTCCCGGGTGGCGCCCATGAGCAAAGCCACTTAACCTGCACTGCGTCCGTAAATATCCAGCTCTATGCATAAATGCATTGTGCGTAAAAAAAAGTAAGTAATCTCTGGATACGAGCGTCTGCTTAACGGCAGAAAAAACACAGACTAAACTGCACTGTCCTCATGGTTCTCATGTGCTTAAGACTGTCCCCCGCCCCTCTGGGGCACACACATGGCGCACATCTGCGCGTCAGAGAAAGAGCAGCCTGGCCGGTCTCGTAAACACCCAGCTGTTCCCTCCCCACTCAAGGGAGCGGCCTGAGGCGATAACACACCCTACGTCCTCCTGGAAAACAAGAGGTCAGCTTTATGGCATCCACCGCATCGTAGCGAACCCGCCGCAGCATGAACACCAGCTCAGCTTTATTTAAATTAAAAAAAAAGGCCCCGGAAACTGCACAAAACAAAGGGCAGCGAAACACCAACGCTGCACGGACCCATATTCCCTCCTCCTACACCTCATTCACAGGAAGAGATGCCACAGCAAATGAAGAATATCACACAACCAGCTAGGCGTGATATTTGAGAAGGAGTGCGGAGTGCGGGGAAGAGATGTGTGTGTGACTGTGTATGTGTGTGTGTGTGTGTGTATGTGTGTGTGTGCGTGCGTGTGTGTGGGTGCCTGGCATGTGTGTGTGTGTGTCCGCACGCGTATGGGTGTTCATCCCTCAGTATGTCCAGACATCTGGTTTTCCACAACATCCTGGTTTTATTTCATTTGGAATGGCCTGGAGCTGAAGAACATTGTATGAAACGTGTTAGCCAAAGAGTTCTGACGATGATTGTAATTGTTATTCTGATTAATATGGTGATGATGATGGATGATTTTTCATCCTCTCATTCTTCTTCTTATTATTATTATTATTATTATTATCAAGAACAACAATAACAACAACAACGGCAATACTACTACGACTACTACTACTACTACTACTACTAATAATAATAATAATAATAATAATAATAATAATAATAATAATAACTTTATTTATTTAGCACCATTCCTGCAAACAGCTCAAGGTGCTTGACAATGCAGTTATTTTGCTATGCTACACATTACTGGTAATACTTCTAGTACCACTGCTACTAACAATCACAATGGATCAGTCATCGTTTATTGTGCGACGCTAGCAATACTTAAAAGCCTTTACGCCAGCAGCAATTGCTACGTGCTTTTCCTACAGTTAGCGCAGTGCTGAGGCAACACCTGCAGCACAGTAACTCTGCAGTTTAATGCTGCGTGAAACGGCCAGGTCGATGTTCTGAACGCACAGCTGACCTCGGTCCTCCAGCCAGACGCTAACAGACTGAATTGAGGCCAAAAGGCCTATTTACGGTCATTCGCTTGTAACGCGACGACCTGCAGGCACTAAATTAGGAGCGCTGCATCGAGGGAAGGGGGCTAATCAAGTGATTAATGTTAAGGCACAAGGCTAAAAAAGTTGGCGTTAGTGACACAAGCAGCCTGCAGTCACTTGCCAGGAAACAGATTTATGGGCATCGAACAGATTTGTGGACATCAATAGACCGCAGAAGCAGATCGGCTGACCTTAAAGAAGGGATTACAAATGCGTTAATTGACAGTTTAAGGAGCCTCAGTGAATTGTGGGTATGCACAGACTTAAAACAGGCCTCTACTTTTAACTAGACTTTAAATATAAATAAATGAAAAATGGCTTTGTTCGCCTTTTCTGCCCCGATTACTTGTTCGTTACGGTCGATACCTGCATCAGAAAAACCTAACTGTCAAAAAAAAAACTGCTTTGAGACCCGCCAACACAGATCACCCTCCTGAGACACTCAACTCCACGGTCTCAATGTCGAAAGTCTCCCTACTTCAAGCGCAAAGTGTGCTTCCATGGCAACAGACATAGCATAGGCCTACTGTACTATCCCAGCAGGAATCCCTGTCACCAACCGGAACCTTCCGTCGTTAAGAAGCAGACAGGAGGGAAGGGCTGTGCGGTGTGTGTGAGCGTCCCCAGGGGTTTCTCCGTGGACAGCTGCGCTGGGCAAACCCGCGGCCGCGTAGGCTAGCCTGCGGCCGCTCCAGACGCACACAGCTCCAGGCCTTCCACCCGCACCCGAGTCGGCAGCGACGGGGGACCTGGACCCGCTGCCCTTCCTTCCTTCCTCTCTCCCTCCGGATGGCGGCCTCGTCCGCGCTGGGATAACGGCGCTCGACCTGGCGGCCTATCGCAGCGGAGAACGGGAGCTCAGGCGCCCCAGTCTATCCAATCCCACGGCTCCTCGGCTTCGCCCCGACGTCACGCGGCGGCCATTTTAAAACCCGCGCCGCTACGGCGAGGAGGGCACCGCGCCGATCGTCCGCGCCGAACGCTACCGCCTCCCGTCTGTCTGCCGTCGGCGAGGGGCTGACGGATGACATCTGAGCGCGCAGACTGAGACGCCGCGTGGTTACCAGGGACGACCGTCGAGCGGAGCCAGAAACAAACGCCAAAGTTAGGTATCGCTCGCCAAACAAAAGGCACGGAGGAAATTGCTACTCGCTATCAGAGAATCCGGAAAAGGCTACACGAATATTAATTGCAGTGTCAGAGAAGGGAGAGGAGGATAGGTAGCCTATTTTCAGACGTTCCTGTTTATAGAGAGTGATAAAACCGAATGGATAGAGTGCCGTTTTCACATTTGCGTGGAAAGAGACGCAGGTAAATTGAAGCCAGTTAGGAAAAAAGCAGCGTGTTGACATCTCAGATTACTATAAAAATTTTTCTGGCAGAAACCTTTTAGCTATTTGCCACGGCTAAGATAAGACTTTAAACCACATAGGAAAGTCTTTTAAATTACGGTAAGTACAGTGGACGCTTATCTTTGCGTGCTTTAAACGAAAACCCCCTCCGGTGGTAGTGATGGTGGGGGGTTGGGGGGGGGGGGGGTCTGATAGCTCTCAATTGAATTAAGATTGATTTATCGAGCAGATCCGCCTCGCTCCAGTTTGCTACGGAAACCACGCCGTCGGTCAGAATGTGAGTGACGGTTGCAGATTCCTCGCGCCCCAGGGTTCCGGAAACTTCTAGCGACGACAAACAGATGACTGACAGGTCGGGACCACTCCCCTCAGCGACGGAGGAATTTTCCACAGAAGGTAGCGACGCTTGGGCTGACAGTGATGCATTTCCGGCGAGGGAAAAAAAAACCTGTTCTGATGTAACTGACAGATGGACTAAAAAAAACAACAAAAAGGCATTTCACAGATGGCTTGAAATAATCTTTCAAAGACCTCAAACAAAATTAAACGACATAAGCTTAATAACGTGCCACAGAAATAAACCTGACCGGGTATCAAACCTTTACACATACTCGTGTATCCTTGCTGAAGCAAGGAGACGAGGACAAAATAACTAAGGGGTTTGAATGAATCCACCGATTGGCTCCCATCTTTGACTCACAGATACATAAAGGAGTGGCTCCGCCCATTTCTGGTTTCACGAAGCCTCATTCCTACCGTCAAAAAACAACTAACCAACAACCAATGAACAACCAACCATACAAAGCTCAGCCGCTTGCTCTGAGGAGGAACTTCAAAAAAGCTTAAGAACCTACAAGTACTAACTGTCACAGTGAGAGAGAGAAAGAGAGAGAGACAGAGAGCGAGAGAGAAAGAGAGATAGAGAGCGAGAGAGAGATAGTGAGCGAGAAAGAGAGAAAAAGAGAGAGAGAGAGAGAAAGAGAGAGAGATAGAGAGCAAGAGAGAGAAAAAGAGAGAGCGACAGAGATAGAGAGCGAGAGAGAGAGACAGAGAGAGAGAGAGAGTGAGAGAGAGAGATAGATAGATAGATATGGGGCGGTCAAGGACAGGGGTTTATGGTGGTAGCAGGACACAGAAGGCAAACTTCCGCACACTTTTGAGCACATAATGCCATTAGAGCATTTAATGCTGTAATGATTTTTCTGTTTTGTCCTCCCCCCCCTACACCCCCCACCCTCTGTTGCACACATATTAGATGAAGCCACGGCAATTCTGTTTGGAGAATCAATATCCAGAGATTGCATTTCAAAGCCCCCCTAAGGCAATTTAATAACGGCTATATGCGCAGTTGGCCGACTACGGGCTACAAAACCGCTAACTTCGCTCAGGCTGTTTATCTTGGCCCAGCTCTGCAAACATTTATTAATTTATGGATCTTCTATTTTCTTTTTTTGTTTGTTGCATCTGCTCACCATGCAGACTGAGACCCAGGACCTTGGAACTTTGTTTACCGACCGGGCAAATGTGTTTTAGCGCAACAGGCTGGCTAACGTGCGAAATGCAAAAAGCACCCAAAAACAGGGGCTGGCACGGTCACTCACCTCATCCGTAACTTTGAACCTCTTCAGCAGGGCCACAAACTTCTGCTTAAAGTTGGGTTGCTGTGGGGTGGAAGGGGGGGGGGGTGTGAGGGAGGGAGGGAGGGGGGGGGGGGAGAGAAGTTTAAAACCATATTTCCAAGCTAAGTTCCCGGATCGCCGTGGATACTGTCGCCGTTGAAACGCGGCGGCACTTCACACAAGAAACGTCCTGGAGTAATACCATGTCTCGGATCAGTGGTGGACCGTCGTCATGGTAACGGAGCCCCCCGGGGGGTGGGGAGGGAGGGTGTGTGGAAAACGGCCGTGGGCTGTCGGCGGCGTCTAACGGAGCCCGGGGTGAAGTAATCCCTCTTCTGCAGGCTGAGTAAATCTACTGTAAATACGGCGTGCTCACCGAGCGGAGAATGTAAACCTCTCTCTGCCCCCCCCCCCCCACCCTGCCCCCCCCCCGGGGTTTGGAGCGTGGTGGGTGGACCGGGACGGCGAGCAAACAGTCGCCAGTGATTTAAGAGCCCTGGCCGCCGTCGTCGCCGTCGCTCGGCGGTCGTCGGAGATTAACGGCTTGAACTTAAGCGACCCTTCAGGGAAGCGCTGGCCGCCGGCGCGGGCCTGGACAGCCCCGCCGCCATTTTGCGAGCGACAAACCGGGTCAGCCGGAACCGAAAGTGCTCGCCTCGCTGCGCGCCGGTCAACCCGAAAACAAAACGGACCCGGACAAGTAAAGAGGCGAGCGTGAGCGTGGTGGCGGGAGTGGGACGGGGAGGAGGTTGTCCTCACGGTTCTGCATTATCCACATCAACTTCACCACAGATTAATTCATTTTCCGCAAGTATGTGTTCTGTGCTTTGTTTATTTGGAAGGTATTTTTGTACTGGGAAAAGAAGACATTTCTGTGGAGTTCTGCAAGGCAGTGAGTGGGGGAGCAGGGGCGGGGCTTGGGCTGGAGTTGTGGGCGGGGCTCTGGGGGGATCAGGGGGGTGGAGTCTCTCTTACCCTGGTCATGGAGGTGGTCCTGATCATTTTCCTTCGCGATTTCTTTGGCTTCCTGACCTCGTCGTCTTCATCGTACAGGTCCTGAAACGCACGGTGCAGAGAGCGAGCAGAACTGCGTTAAAAACCTAGGAAACCAAACACCTCACAGTTACAGGAAAGGCACACACACTTCTGCATTATACACAACATCACTTATAATCTAAAATCTAGAATATCAGTAAAATTTCCACTGCATTTCCTCTTCTACTTATTATTCATGTTTGCATACATTATAGAATTTAATGTAAATGACACGCTGTAGTAAATATATATTTTACATATGAAATGTATATATTTCTTAAGTTACGGATCACAAAACACACATTTATAATTGGATCTACAGACATACGATAAAGGAAAAATAATTCTAACGGGTAACTTTTGACACACATACTGAAATGATTACATCATATATTTCTGTAAGGTAGGTGTGGCTACAGAGAAGCCGAATTCCGCAGGGGGGCGTGGCCAGTAAGAGTCTGTCGTCAGTCACAGGGGAAGATGACATGTTTTAATGAGTGGCAGATGCAGCCAGAGCTGAAGTGTGATGTCACGCCAGCTCTCCCCGCCTCCCCGTCCCCTGGCAGAGACGGCCAGGCCCTCCACCTAATGCAGCCCTAATCTCCTTCGTCATGACGACCGTGCCCCTCCAGCTGTAGTGCTGCCCAATAGCTGACCGTGCCTCGAGCCGTTCCACGGGGAACATCCTGTGCTTTCACAGAAGCCTGCGTGCTTCTCTCTGTTGTCCTGCAAATTAGGACCAAATGAGGGTGAATAGAGCATCTATCTGGTGTCTGTTAAGGCACCACGGTCTGGTATCTGTTAAGGTTCTGTTCCTGTGTGTGGATGGACCCCATAGTCTGGTATCTGTAGAGCCGCTGTTCCAGTGTGTGGATGGAACCCATGGGCTGGTATCTGTTAAGGCTCTTTTCCAGTGTGTGGATGGAACCCATGGGCTGGTATCTGTTAAGGCTCTTTTCCAGTGTGTGGATGGAACCCATGGGCTGGTATCTGTTTAGGCACTGTTCCAGTGCATGGATTGACCCCCCACTGTCTGGTATAGAATCTGAGCCATGCTAGTGCTAACTATAGCCAGCAGTCCTGTAGGGTGATGTAACAGATTCAGATGTGATAAGACACGGTGGCTGACATCCCTGTCACCTTATAAAGGCAGCCCAGGGCATTTTAACCCATTTACATTCAAAGCAAAGTAAAGTAATCCCGTTTTCCTTGGAGCGTATCACCTCACGGAGATGCAATCGAATAATGTGGCTGCACATCATTCACACGAGGGATTTAGGGCACCGTTTCTGCATGGAAAATGAATTAAGCTCTCAACTTTTTAAAACAACCTTCAATTTTTTATTGTGTTTATTTTGCGCACTGCGGGCAGTCTGTGTGCACAGGCAGCCTGGTTGGACACGGTTGAAACTTTGCCTGATGAAACACTGCAAGCTATTTTTACTTAGAAACGCAGACCTATTTCATTTCCACATTCTGTTCCTTTCCTGGGCTGTGTTGAGCATGTTTAACACTGGGGATGTAAACCAGACTGACCCCTTAGTGTCTTGAGTTTGATTAGTCTGGTGAGACACAAGTGAGTGATAGGTGAGATACAGGCGAGAAACAGGAGAGGAAAAGGTGAGATATAGGAGAGACACAGAAGAGGGACAGGAGAGACACAGGTGAGACACAGGAGAGGGACAGGTGAGACACACACAGGAGAGGGACAGGTAAGGCACAGGTGAGACACAGGAGAGGGACAGGTGAGACACACACAGGAGAGGGACAGGTAAGGCACAGGTGAGACACAGGAGAGGGGGAGGAGAGACACAGGTAAGGCACAGGAGAGATACAGGAGAGGGGGAGGAGAGACACAGGTAAGGCACAGGTGAGATACAGGAGAGGGGGAGGAGAGACACAGGTAAGGCACAGGTGAGACACAGGAGAGGGGGAGGAGAGACACAGGTAAGGCACAGGAGAGATACAGGAGAGGGGCGAGTCACATCGTAGTCAGAACACGGTGCACAATGCACTTTCTGTATCTAGGACATCGCCAGGGCGCCGTTTCCATCTGGGATTATGAACACATGATCACACATTATGTTATGAATTCAGATGCTCAGCTCAAATGCATTATGCGTTGGTGAAAACGTGTAAAGGGTTCTGCGATAATAATCTGGCGGTGTTACCGAGCAACAGCAGCGGAATGCACCCAACGCATTAACAATGATCTCATTTTTGTGCTCAGGCACTGAAAGGGGGCGGAGCTCGGAGGGGGGAGGGGCGGAGTCATGCTGCCTTTTGGATCTTCAGTGCATTAGAAAAGGTGACAGTGTCACTGCTTTAAAAAAAGAAGTCCAAAAGGGCAGTGGTCTGAATTAATGTTATTTGAGAGGGAGGACCTAAGGGCATTAGAGAGGAACATAAAACAGTATTCAGGGTGTGTGTGTGTGTGCACATGTGCGCGTATGTGTGTGCACGTGCGCGTGTGTGTGTGCACGCATGTATGTGCATGCGTGTGCATGTCTGTGTGTGTGTTTGTGTGGGCATGTGTGTGTGCACGTGTGTGTGTGTGTGTGTGTGTGTGTGTGTGCACGCATGTGTGTGCGTGTGTGTGCATGTCTGTGTGTGCGTTTGTGTGGGCACGTGTGTGTGCGAGTGTGTGTGTGTGT